>NC_090656.1:248366954-248394454 GCF_040937935.1 Hyperolius riggenbachi
ACAGGACGGATCTCCCCACCGCCGATTCCCTGCTCGCTCCCCGCGAGGGGACAATGGCAGGGAATCGAGCGGTAGATAAGCGGCGCCGGCGGGGAATCGAATGCGGTGCACGAGCGGCGAGCAGGGACGCGGCGGGCAAGCGGAAGAGGCGATCCGGCGGCTAATCGAGCCGCCGGATCGCAGCCTCATCTACCCGTGTAGATGAGGCTTAAGCCCCCTTTAAATGCAGGTATAGAGTTTGCCATAACGACTTCCTGTGGCAATGCATTCCACATCTTAATCACTCTTACTGTAAAGAACCCTTTCCTAAATAAATGGCCAAAACGTTTTTCCTCCATGCGCAGATCATGTCCTCTAGTCCTTTGAGAAGGCCTAGGGACAAAAAGCTAATCCGCCAAGCTTTTATATTGCCCTCTGATGTATTTATACATGTTAATTAGATCTCCTCTAAGGCGTCTTTTCTCTAGACTAAATAAACCCAGTTTATCTAACCTTTCTTGGTAAGCGAGACCTTCCATCCCACGTATCAATTTTGTTGCTCGTCTCTGCACCTGCTCTAAAACTGCAATATCTTTTTTGTAATGTGGTGCCCAGAACGGAATTCCATATTCCAGATGTGGCCTTACTAGAGAGTTAAACAGGGGCAATATTATGCTAGCATCTCGAGTTTTTATTTCCCTTTTTAATGCATCCCAAAATTTTGTTAGCTTTAGCTGCAGCGGTTTGGCATTGAGTACGATTATTTAACTTGTTGTCGATGAGTACTCCTAAGTCCTTCTCCAAGTTTGATGTCCCCAACTGTATCCCATTTATTTTGTATGGTGCTAGACCATTGGTACGACCAAAATGCATGACTTTACATTTTTCAACATTGAAATTCATCTGCCATGTATGTGCCCATATAGCCATCCTATCCAGATCCTGTTGCAATATGACACTATCTTCCTGAGAGTTGATGATTCTGCACAATTTTGTATCATCTGCAAAAATAGCAACATTGCTCACTACTGCATCTACTAGGTCATTAATAAATAAATTGAAGAGCACTGGACCCAGAACAGACCCCTGTGGGACCCCACTGCTAACAGTCTCCCATTTTGAGTACGATCCATTGACCACAACTCTTTGTTTTCTGTCCATTAGCCAGTTCCCTATCCATGCACACAGACTCTTCCCCAGTCCTTGCATCCTCAACTTTTGCACCAGACTTTTGTGGGGAACAGTGTCAAAGGCCTTTGCAAAGTCCAAGTATATCACATCTACAGCATTCCCAATATCCATATTAGCATTCACTACCTCATAAAAGCTGAGCATGTTAGTCAAACAGGACCTGTCTTTAGTAAACCCATGTTGATGCTGAGAAATAAGATTATTTTCTACTATGAAGTCATGTATAGTATCTCTTAGTAACCCCTCAAATAGTTTGCATACAACTGATGTTAAGCTTACAGGTCTATAATTTCCTGGATCAGATTTTTGCCCTTCTTAAATAATGGGAAAACGTGGGCTGTACGCCAATCCACTGGGACTCTGCCAGTTGCAAGAGAGTCACAAAAGATAAGATAAGATAAAGGGGCTTAGCTATAACTGAACTTAATTCCCTTAGGACCCGAGGATGCATGCCATCCGGGCCAGGTGCCTTGTCTATTTTTAATTTATTCAGTCTTGCCTTTACTTCTTCCTGCGTTACTTACACATGTGGGAGTATTGTACATAACCAAAAAGTGTGAAACAACTGAAAATATGTCATATTCTTGGTTCTTCAAAGTAGCCACCTTTTGATCTTTTGCTGAGATTACTGCTTTGCACGCTCTTGGCATTCTCTTGATGAGCTTCAAGAGGTAGTCAGAGGCTGCTGCAAGTCTTTAACGCTTTATTTGCGACGCGTTTCGCAGGGCACTACCCCGCTTTATTTTGATGAAGCGCAGAGGGCCCTGCGAAATGCGTTGCAAATAAGTTTAAAGACTTGCAGCAGCCTCTCATTGTCGCTCTGCTGCTCCCACCACTTTTCTACACTCACTGCCGGTTACTCCAACCCGTACCGGCCCGGTGCAACTATCTACCAATGCTGTGTGCACTTGACCAAGTGAGCTCCTCCTACAAGCCAAGAACTGGACACTCCTCCGAGACATTGCCGCTAGAGCCCCGCCCCAAGCATAAGAGGGACACAAACCTGCAAGCTGCCAATCCCGTAAGGGCTTTCCCAGCATCTACAAAACGTGAGACCTTTCCAATGGGGCATTGTCCCTCTTTATGTCAGTTACAGCAGAGTTCCCCAACCTTGTCCTCCAGGCCCACTAACAGTGCATGTTTTGCAGGAAACCACAAACCTGCACAGGTGAGGTAATTAGTGTCTCAGCAGAGCTGATTAGCTACCTCTGTGGATTTCCACAAAACATGCAGTGTTGGTGGGCCTTGAGGACAGGGTTGGGGAACACTGAGTTACAGTGTGCTCTCTCTCTTTTCTGTCTCACCGGAAGGGGCACTTGTAACTACACAGGGACTCCCAGATTCCTAAGGCCCCTTTTACACTTTATCAGTTGCTCTCAGTTAAAACGGAAAGAAAACGGGTTTTCAAAGTAATGCCCATGTTTCCCTATGGCTTAGTCCTCACTGTACTCGTTTTTTAAAGAGAAACCGTGACCAAGAATTGAACTTCATCCCAATCAGTAGCTGATGCCCCCTTTTACATGAGAGATCTTTTCCTTTTCTCAAACAGACCATCAGGGGGCGCTGTATGGCTGATATTGTGGTGAAACCTCCTTTCCCATAGTGGCGCAGAGGTAGCGACCGCCTCTGGGCTCTTGGGCTAGAGGGGCCCCGAGGGGCCCACCCCTCAAACACAGTATTAGCTCTTCATTGGTCCTGTGCTGATAATAATCACTTCTATAGTGGACTTGAATAGCAGTAATCAGTAACAAGCTGCTCCCCATCCCCTTCTTGCACCTCTGACACTGTAGTTGCCATTGGCAGGGATTGCTATGTATAGAGTGCTTGGGGGTAATCAGTAACAAGCTGCTCCCCGTCCCCTTCTTGCACCTCTGACACTGTAGTTGCCATTGGCAGGGATTGCTATGTATAGAGTGCTTGGGGGTAATCAGTAACATGCTGCTCCCCATCCCCCTCTTGCACCTCTGACACTGTAGTTGCCATTGGCAGGGATTGCTATGTATAGAGTGCTTGGGGGTAATCATTAACAAGCTGTTCCCCATCCCCTTCTTGCTCCTCTGACACTGTAGTTGCCATTGGCAGGGATTGCTATGTATAGAGTGCTTGGGGGTAATCAGTAACAAGCTACTCCCCATCCCCTTCTTGTACCTCTGACACTGTAGTTGCCATTGGCAGGGATTGCTATGTATAGAGTGCTTGGGGGTAATCAGTAACAAGCTGCTCCCCATCCCCTTCTTGCACCTCTGACACTGTAGTTGCCATTGGCAGGGATTGCTATGTATAGAGTGCTTGGGGGTAATCAGTAACAAGCTGCTCCCCATCCCCTTCTTGCACCTCTGACACTGTAGTTGCCATTGGCAGGGATTGCTATGTATAGAGTGCTTGGGGGTAATCAGTAACAAGCTGCTCCCCATCCCCTTCTTGCACCTCTGACACTGTAGTTGCCATTGGCAGGGATTGCTATGTATAGAGTGCTTGGGGGTAATCAGTAACAAGCTGCTCCCCATCCCCTTCTTGCACCTCTGACACTGTAGTTGCCATTGGCAGGGATTGCTATGTATAGAGTGCTTGGGGGTAATCAGTAACAAGCTGCTCCCCATCCCCTTCTTGCACCTCTGACACTGTAGTTGCCATTGGCAGGGATTGCTATGTATAGAGTGCTTGGGGGTAATCAGTAACAAGCTGCTCCCCATCCCCTTCTTGCACCTCTGACACTGTAGTTGCCATTGGCAGGGATTGCTATGTATAGAGTGCTTGGGGGTAATCAGTAACAAGCTGCTCCCCATCCCCTTCTTGCACCTCTGACACTGTAGTTGCCATTGGCAGGGATTGCTATGTATAGAGTGCTTGGGGGTAATCAGTAACAAGCTGCTCCCCATCCCCTTCTTGCTCCTCTGACACTGTAGTTGCCATTGGCAGGGATTGCTATGTATAGAGTGCTTGGGGGTAATCAGTAACAAGCTGCTCCCCATCCCCTTCTTGCACCTCTGACACTGTAGTTGCCATTGGCAGGGATTGCTATGTATAGAGTGCTTGGGGGTAATCAGTAACAAGCTGCTCCCCATCCCCTTCTTGTACCTCTGACACTGTAGTTGCCATTGGCAGGGATTGCTATGTATAGAGTGCTTGGGGGTAATCAGTAACATGCTGCTCCCCATCCCCTTCTTGTACCTCTGACACTGTAGTTGCCATTGGCAGGGATTGCTATGTATAGAGTGCTTGGGGGTAATCAGTAACAAGCTGCTCCCCATCCCCTTCTTGCACCTCTGACACTGTAGTTGCCATTGGCAGGGATTGCTATGTATAGAGTGCTTGGGGGTAATCAGTAACAAGCTGTTCCCCACCCCCTTCTTGTACCTCTGACACTGTAGTTGCCATTGGCAGGGATTGCTATGTATAGAGTGCTTGGGGATAATCAGTAACAAGCTGCTCCCCATCCCCTTCTTGTACCTCTGACACTGTAGTTGCCATTGGTAGGGATTGCTATGTATAGAGTGCTTGGGGGTAATCAGTAACAAGCTGCTCCCCATCCCCTTCTTGTACCTCTGACACTGTAGTTGCCATTGGCAGGGATTGTTATGTATAGAGTGCTTGGGGGTAATCAGTAACAAGCTGCTCCCCATCCCCTTCTTGCACCTCTGACACTGTAGTTGCCATTGGCAGGGATTGCTATGTATAGAGTGCTTGGGGGTAATCAGTAACAAGCTGTTCCCCACCCCCTTCTTGTACCTCTGACACTGTAGTTGCCATTGGCAGGGATTGCTATGTATAGAGTGCTTGGGGGTAATCAGTAACAAGCTGCTCCCCATCCCCTTCTTGTACCTCTGACACTGTAGTTGCCATTGGTAGGGATTGCTATGTATAGAGTGCTTGGGGGTAATCAGTAACAAGCTGCTCCCCATCCCCTTCTTGCACCTCTGACACTGTAGTTGCCATTGGCAGGGATTGCTATGTATAGAGTGCTTGGGGGTAATCAGTAACATGCTGCTCCCCATCCCCTTCCTGCACCTCTGACACTGTAGTTGCCATTGGCAGGGATTGCTATGTATAGAGTGCTTGGGGGTAATCAGTAACAAGCTGCTCCCCATCCCCTTCTTGCACCTCTGACACTGTAGTTGCCATTGGCAGGGATTGCTATGTATAGAGTGCTTGGGGATAATCAGTAACAAGCTGCTCCCCATCCCCTTCTTGCACCTCTGACACTGTAGTTGCCATTGGCAGGGATTGCTATGTATAGAGTGCTTGGGGGTAATCAGTAACATGCTGCTCCCCATCCCCTTCCTGCACCTCTGACACTGTAGTTGCCATTGGCAGGGATTGCTATGTATAGAGTGCTTGGGGGTAATCAGTAACAAGCTGCTCCCCATCCCCTTCTTGTACCTCTGACACTGTAGTTGCCATTGGCAGGGATTGCTATGTATAGAGTGCTTGGGGATAATCAGTAACAAGCTGCTCCCCATCCCCTTCTTGTACCTCTGACACTGTAGTTGCCATTGGTAGGGATTGCTATGTATAGAGTGCTTGGGGGTAATCAGTAACAAGCTGCTCCCCATCCCCTTCTTGCACCTCTGACACTGTAGTTGCCATTGGCAGGGATTGCTATGTATAGAGTGCTTGGGGGTAATCAGTAACATGCTGCTCCCCATCCCCTTCCTGCACCTCTGACACTGTAGTTGCCATTGGCAGGGATTGCTATGTATAGAGTGCTTGGGGGTAATCAGTAACAAGCTGCTCCCCATCCCCTTCTTGCACCTCTGACACTGTAGTTGCCATTGGCAGGGATTGCTATGTATAGAGTGCTTGGGGATAATCAGTAACAAGCTGCTCCCCGCCCCCTTCTTGCACCTCTGACACTGTAGTTGCCATTGGCAGGGATTGCTATGTATAGAGTGCTTGGGGGTAATCAGTAACATGCTGCTCCCCATCCCCTTCCTGCACCTCTGACACTGTAGTTGCCATTGGCAGGGATTGCTATGTATAGAGTGCTTGGGGGTAATCAGTAACAAGCTGCTCCCCATCCCCTTCTTGCACCTCTGACACTGTAGTTGCCATTGGCAGGGATTGCTATGTATAGAGTGCTTGGGGGTAATCAGTAACATGCTGCTCCCCACCCCCTTCCTGCACCTCTGACACTGTAGTTGCCATTGGCAGGGATTGCTATGTATAGAGTGCTTGGGGGTAATCAGTAACAAGCTGCTCCCCATCCCCTTCTTGCACCTCTGACACTGTAGTTGCCATTGGCAGGGATTGCTATGTATAGAGTGCTTGGGGGTAATCAGTAACATGCTGTTCCCCATCCCCTTCTTGCACCTCTGACACTGTAGTTGCCATTGGCAGGGATTGCTATGTATAGAGTGCTTGGGGGTAATCAGTAACATGCTGCTCCCCATCCCCTTCTTGTACCTCTGACACTGTAGTTGCCATTGGCAGGGATTGCTATGTATAGAGTGCTTGGGGGTAATCAGTAACAAGCTGTTCCCCATCCCCTTCTTGCACCTCTGACACTGTAGTTGCCATTGGCAGGGATTGCTATGTATAGAGTGCTTGGGGGTAATCAGTAACATGCTGCTCCCCATCCCCTTCCTGCACCTCTGACACTGTAGTTGCCATTGGTAGGGATTGCTATGTATAGAGTGCTTGGGGGTAATCAGTAACAAGCTGCTCCCCACCCCCTTCTTGCACCTCTGACACTGTAGTTGCCATTGGCAGGGATTGCTATGTATAGAGTGCTTGGGGGTAATCAGTAACATGCTGCTCCCCATCCCCTTCTTGCACCTCTGACACTGTAGTTGCCATTGGCAGGGATTGCTATGTATAGAGTGCTTGGGGGTAATCAGTAACAAGCTGCTCCCCACCCCCTTCTTGCACCTCTGACACTGTAGTTGCCATTGGCAGGGATTGCTATGTATAGAGTGCTTGGGGGTAATCAGTAACAAGCTGCTCCCCACCCCCTTCCTGCACCTCTGACACTGTAGTTGCCATTGGTAGGGATTGCTATGTATAGAGTGCTTGGGGGTAATCAGTAACAAGCTACTCCCCATCCCCTTCTTGTACCTCTGACACTGTAGTTGCCATTGGCAGGGATTGCTATGTATAGAGTGCTTGGGGGTAATCAGTAACAAGCTGCTCCCCACCCCCTTCTTGCACCTCTGACACTGTAGTTGCCATTGGTAGGGATTGCTATGTATAGAGTGCTTGGGGGTAATCAGTAACAAGCTACTCCCCATCCCCTTCTTGTACCTCTGACACTGTAGTTGCCATTGGCAGGGATTGCTATGTATAGAGTGCTTGGGGGTAATCAGTAACAAGCTGCTCCCCACCCCCTTCTTGCACCTCTGACACTGTAGTTGCCATTGGCAGGGATTGCTATGTATAGAGTGCTTGGGGGTAATCAGTAACATGCTGCTCCCCATCCCCTTCTTGCACCTCTGACACTGTAGTTGCCATTGGCAGGGATTGCTATGTATAGAGTGCTTGGGGATAATCAGTAACAAGCTGCTCCCCATCCCCTTCTTGCACCTCTGACACTGTAGTTGCCATTGGCAGGGATTGCTATGTATAGAGTGCTTGGGGGTAATCAGTAACAAGCTGCTCCCCATCCCCTTCTTGCACCTCTGACACTGTAGTTGCCATTGGCAGGGATTGCTATGTATAGAGTGCTTGGGGGTAATCAGTAACAAGCTGCTCCCCATCCCCTTCTTGTACCTCTGACACTGTAGTTGCCATTGGCAGGGATTGCTATGTATAGAGTGCTTGGGGGTAATCAGTAACATGCTGCTCCCCATCCCCCTCTTGCACCTCTGACACTGTAGCTGCCATTGGCAGGGATTGCTATGTATAGAGTGCTTGGGGGTAATCAGTAACAAGCTGTTCCCCACCCCCTTCTTGTACCTCTGACACTGTAGTTGCCATTGGCAGGGATTGCTATGTATAGAGTGCTTGGGGATAATCAGTAACAAGCTGTTCCCCGCCCCCTTCTTGCACCTCTGACACTGTAGTTGCCATTGGCAGGGATTGCTATGTATAGAGTGCTTGGGGGTAATCAGTAACATGCTGCTCCCCATCCCCTTCCTGCACCTCTGACACTGTAGTTGCCATTGGCAGGGATTGCTATGTATAGAGTGCTTGGGGGTAATCAGTAACAAGCTGCTACCCATCCCCTTCTTGCACCTCTGACACTGTAGTTGCCATTGGCAGGGATTGCTATGTATAGAGTGCTTGGGGATAATCAGTAACAAGCTGCTCCCCGCCCCCTTCTTGCACCTCTGACACTGTAGTTGCCATTGGCAGGGATTGCTATGTATAGAGTGCTTGGGGGTAATCAGTAACATGCTGCTCCCCATCCCCTTCCTGCACCTCTGACACTGTAGTTGCCATTGGCAGGGATTGCTATGTATAGAGTGCTTGGGGGTAGTCAGTAACAAGCTGCTCCCCATCCCCTTCTTGCACCTCTGACACTGTAGTTGCCATTGGCAGGGATTGCTATGTATAGAGTGCTTGGGGGTAATCAGTAACATGCTGCTCCCCACCCCCTTCCTGCACCTCTGACACTGTAGTTGCCATTGGCAGGGATTGCTATGTATAGAGTGCTTGGGGGTAATCAGTAACAAGCTGTTCCCCACCCCCTTCTTGTACCTCTGACACTGTAGTTGCCATTGGCAGGGATTGCTATGTATAGAGTGCTTGGGGATAATCAGTAACAAGCTGCTCCCCGCCCCCTTCTTGCACCTCTGACACTGTAGTTGCCATTGGCAGGGATTGCTATGTATAGAGTGCTTGGGGGTAATCAGTAACATGCTGCTGTCCATCCCCTTCCTGCACCTCTGACACTGTAGTTGCCATTGGCAGGGATTGCTATGTATAGAGTGCTTGGGGGTAATCAGTAACAAGCTGCTCCCCATCCCCTTCTTGCACCTCTGACACTGTAGTTGCCATTGGCAGGGATTGCTATGTATAGAGTGCTTGGGGATAATCAGTAACAAGCTGCTCCCCGCCCCCTTCTTGCACCTCTGACACTGTAGTTGCCATTGGCAGGGATTGCTATGTATAGAGTGCTTGGGGGTAATCAGTAACATGCTGCTCCCCATCCCCTTCCTGCACCTCTGACACTGTAGTTGCCATTGGCAGGGATTGCTATGTATAGAGTGCTTGGGGGTAATCAGTAACAAGCTGCTCCCCATCCCCTTCTTGCACCTCTGACACTGTAGTTGCCATTGGCAGGGATTGCTATGTATAGAGTGCTTGGGGGTAATCAGTAACATGCTGCTCCCCACCCCCTTCCTGCACCTCTGACACTGTAGTTGCCATTGGCAGGGATTGCTATGTATAGAGTGCTTGGGGGTAATCAGTAACAAGCTGCTCCCCATCCCCTTCTTGCACCTCTGACACTGTAGTTGCCATTGGCAGGGATTGCTATGTATAGAGTGCTTGGGGGTAATCAGTAACAAGCTGTTCCCCATCCCCTTCTTGCACCTCTGACACTGTAGTTGCCATTGGCAGGGATTGCTATGTATAGAGTGCTTGGGGGTAATCAGTAACATGCTGCTCCCCATCCCCTTCTTGTACCTCTGACACTGTAGTTGCCATTGGCAGGGATTGCTATGTATAGAGTGCTTGGGGGTAATCAGTAACAAGCTACTCCCCATCCCCTTCTTGCACCTCTGACACTGTAGTTGCCATTGGCAGGGATTGCTATGTATAGAGTGCTTGGGGGTAATCAGTAACATGCTGCTCCCCACCCCCTTCCTGCACCTCTGACACTGTAGTTGCCATTGGCAGGGATTGCTATGTATAGAGTGCTTGGGGGTAATCAGTAACATGCTGCTCCCCATCCCCTTCCTGCACCTCTGACACTGTAGTTGCCATTGGCAGGGATTGCTATGTATAGAGTGCTTGGGGGTAATCAGTAACAAGCTGCTCCCCATCCCCTTCTTGCACCTCTGACACTGTAGTTGCCATTGGCAGGGATTGCTATGTATAGAGTGCTTGGGGGTAATCAGTAACATGCTGCTCCCCATCCCCTTCCTGCACCTCTGACACTGTAGTTGCCATTGGTAGGGATTGCTATGTATAGAGTGCTTGGGGGTAATCAGTAACAAGCTGCTCCCCACCCCCTTCTTGCACCTCTGACACTGTAGTTGCCATTGGCAGGGATTGCTATGTATAGAGTGCTTGGGGGTAATCAGTAACATGCTGCTCCCCATCCCCTTCTTGCACCTCTGACACTGTAGTTGCCATTGGCAGGGATTGCTATGTATAGAGTGCTTGGGGGTAATCAGTAACAAGCTGCTCCCCACCCCCTTCTTGCACCTCTGACACTGTAGTTGCCATTGGCAGGGATTGCTATGTATAGAGTGCTTGGGGGTAATCAGTAACAAGCTGCTCCCCACCCCCTTCCTGCACCTCTGACACTGTAGTTGCCATTGGTAGGGATTGCTATGTATAGAGTGCTTGGGGGTAATCAGTAACAAGCTACTCCCCATCCCCTTCTTGTACCTCTGACACTGTAGTTGCCATTGGCAGGGATTGCTATGTATAGAGTGCTTGGGGGTAATCAGTAACAAGCTGCTCCCCACCCCCTTCTTGCACCTCTGACACTGTAGTTGCCATTGGTAGGGATTGCTATGTATAGAGTGCTTGGGGGTAATCAGTAACAAGCTACTCCCCATCCCCTTCTTGTACCTCTGACACTGTAGTTGCCATTGGCAGGGATTGCTATGTATAGAGTGCTTGGGGGTAATCAGTAACAAGCTGCTCCCCACCCCCTTCTTGCACCTCTGACACTGTAGTTGCCATTGGCAGGGATTGCTATGTATAGAGTGCTTGGGGGTAATCAGTAACATGCTGCTCCCCATCCCCTTCTTGCACCTCTGACACTGTAGTTGCCATTGGCAGGGATTGCTATGTATAGAGTGCTTGGGGGTAATCAGTAACAAGCTGCTCCCCACCCCCTTCTTGCACCTCTGACACTGTAGTTGCCATTGGCAGGGATTGCTATGTATAGAGTGCTTGGGGGTAATCAGTAACATGCTGCTCCCCATCCCCCTCTTGCACCTCTGACACTGTAGTTGCCATTGGCAGGGATTGCTATGTATAGAGTGCTTGGGGGTAATCAGTAACAAGCTGTTCCCCATCCCCTTTCTTGCACCTCTGACACTGTAGCTGCCATTGGCAGGGATTGCTATGTATAGAGTGCTTGGGGGTAATCAGTAACAAGCTGTTCCCCATCCCCTTCTTGTACCTCTGACACTGTAGTTGCCATTGGCAGGGATTGCTATGTATAGAGTGCTTGGGGGTAATCAGTAACAAGCTGCTCCCCATCCCCTTCTTGCACCTCTGACACTGTAGTTGCCATTGGCAGGGATTGCTATGTATAGAGTGCTTGGGGGTAATCAGTAACAAGCTGCTCCCCATCCCCTTCTTGCACCTCTGACACTGTAGTTGCCATTGGCAGGGATTGCTATGTATAGAGTGCTTGGGGGTAATCAGTAACAAGCTGCTCCCCATCCCCTTCTTGTACCTCTGACACTGTAGTTGCCATTGGCAGGGATTGCTATGTATAGAGTGCTTGGGGGTAATCAGTAACAAGCTGCTCCCCATCCCCTTCCTGCACCTCTGACACTGTAGTTGCCATTGGCAGGGATTGCTATGTATAGAGTGCTTGGGGGTAATCAGTAACAAGCTGCTCCCCATCCCCTTCTTGTACCTCTGACACTGTAGTTGCCATTGGCAGGGATTGCTATGTATAGAGTGCTTGGGGGTAATCAGTAACAAGCTGCTCCCCATCCCCTTCCTGCACCTCTGACACTGTAGTTGCCATTGGCAGGGATTGCTATGTATAGAGTGCTTGGGGGTAATCAGTAACAAGCTGCCCCCCATCCCCTTCCTGCACCTCTGACACTGTAGTTGCCATTGGCAGGGATTGCTATGTATAGAGTGCTTGGGGGTAATCAGTAACAAGCTGCTCCCCATCCCCTCTTGCACCTCTGACACTGTAGTTGCCATTGGCAGGGATTGCTATGTATAGAGTGCTTGGGGGTAATCAGTAACACACTGCTCCCCATCCCCTTCTTGCTCCTCTGACACTGTAGTTGCCATTGGCAGGGATTGCTATGTATAGAGTGCTTGGGGGTAATCAGTAACAAGCTGCTTCCCATCCCCTTCCTGCACCTCTGACACTGTGGTTGCCCTTGATTGGTTTTGGTGCGCCAAATCAATTGTTATGTGTAGCATGCTTGGGGGGGCCCCAATGCTAAACTTGCACCAGGGCACACTGCTTCTTAGTTACGCCACTACCCTCCTACAGTGTGATGTCAGGATCATGGTCCTGACAATTTCCTGTCTGTGAACCTTATTGCATTGTGGGAAATAACAGCCGTTTACAGCTGGGTCCAACTGCCAAAAAAGCAAGCAGCATCTCCTTTCACTGACCTCACATGCCAGAAGTAAAAATGTCACCATGTAATAAATGTCAGAATGTAAATCAGGGATTTAAAAGTTTTTATAATGGACAAACACTGACTAAATCCTTTATACATAATTATTGTAAAAATGAAGCACTTTCATTACGTTATTTTCGCTGGAGTTCCTCTTTAACTGAAATCTTTTTCACAATTCTCTTCTATGGAATAACCGCTTACCAACGCGCACTAACGCATACTAACTGAATAAGTGTAAAAGGGCCCTAACCGACAGCAATCTGCACTGCCAGTACAAAAATCGACAGACAGTCCAGTTTTAAGACGCTGGCATGTCACTACCATTATTTACAGTAATAAATGACTCGTCGCTAGACTGTACTCCTCGTCCGCCGCAGGCTAATCGTACAGCAAAGATCTATTTGTTTTCCAGCGACATCCATTATCACACCAGAGCCTTGCCCTGCGCTCAGAGGTCAGCGTGTCACTGTAATGATCAGCCTGCGTTCCGTAGATGACATCGTCCCGTGAAACCCGCTAATAGCGCATGAATGGTTCGCAGCTTTGTCATGTGAAGCGTGCAATTAAGCATCCGATGAACAGCGCCGTGATTACCCAGCGGGATTGTGACAAGCCGGCGAACTCCGCCGCAACGTGTAATTTTATTTGGGCAAGCTTTGCGTTTTGAGGCGTCGAGGGATGGGAAGAACTCTGCATTCTTTTATGTGGCCTCCCCTCCCCCCTCCGTCGCTCCTCTTTATCTGCGCTCCTTTTCATGTCGGCTTCAAAATATTTGTATTAATCGCTTTCATTGCGATTTGTTTTTCATACCGCAGGAAGTAGAGGGTATACAAAAGCTATTGTGTGCTGCACAAAGCTTCTATCTTCCTGCAAATGCTAAACAGCCGCAGATGGCGTATTGGAGGGATGAATGCGATCGTCTGTTAAGTCGTCAGATCATCTCGCAGCTGAATGTGTTAGAACCCTGATTGCCGTGCGTCACAAAGTTAAAGAGGACCGGTCACGAGTGTGCGTTCGTTGTATCCTGAATTTACACTCTTTTTATGTAAAGCTTCGCAATATAAATTAACCACTTCAGCCTACAGTGTCGTTTCACCTTATGCATTACAGCAACTTTCACCTCCCATTCATTTGCCAATAACTTTCTCACTACTTATCACAATTAATTGATCTAGATCTTGTTTTTTCCGCCACTAATTAGGCTTTCTTTGGGTTTTTTTTCTAAATGCGTTTTAATGGAAATATTAAGAAAAAAAATGGAAAAATACATTATTTCTGTTTTCAGCCATTGTAGCTTTAAAATAATACATACTACCATAATTAAAACCTACGTATTTTATTTGCCCATTTGTCCCGGTTATTACACCATTTCAATTATGTCCCTATCACGATGTATGGCGCCGATATTTTATTTGGAAATAAAGGTGCATTTTTTTCAATTTGCGTCCATCACTATTTACAAGCTTATAATTAAAAAAAATATAGTAATATACTCTCCTGACATGCATATTCAAAAAGTTCAGACCCTTAGGTAACTATGTTGTTGTTTTTTTTATTGTAATTTTAGTTGTTGGTTGTAATTTCTAGTAACCTGCTCCAGACGGCTTCTTCTCTTCCTCCACCGGCGGCTCTGAACTTCCAACATGTCTTCTGCGTCCCGATCACTTCTGATCACATGATATGATATGTGACCGGGATCCAGTAGACCATGTCAGCGTTACAGTGCCACCCAGTGGTGGAAGAGGGGTCATGGAAGAGATGAAAGAGACTCCTACATCATCCCTCTTCCACCACTGGGTGTAGCTGTAACGCTGACATGGTCTCCTGAATCCCGACCACGTCATATCATGTGATCGGAACCAAGAAGACATGTCAGGCTTACATCGCCGCCGCGGTGGAGGAAGAAGACGCCGATCCAGCCGTTAGACAGGTAACTATAAAACCTCCCTGCCGCCACATACCCTGCCAAGCCTACCAAGCTGGGGAAGACACAATTTGTCTGCAGCAGGAAAATTCAGCCCTGCAGCCAACCGGTTAAAGGGACTCCGAGCACCTCTCATGGGCATGCCTTTAAGCCAGACGACTTCCAACAAAGTTGTGCTATGACCCCTCTGGAGGAGCCTCTTGCAATGGCCATGCGTGTCACTTCCTCTTCCTGCTTCATTCAGTGATACACTTCTCTAACAGAGAAGACAGGGGTGACCCGGAAGTTATAAAATAGCCAAGATGGCAACAACGATTTTTAAATTGAAAATGAGCGAAAGCTACAGAAAGGTATGCATCTTTAAGTACTTTGCAGTACTGGTCGGAGTCTCTTTAAAGGCATACCCCCATGAGAGGAGCTCAGAGTCCCTTTAAAGGGGACCTGAAATCAGAACTTCATCTCTGCTCTAAAAGGTAAGCAGCAGCATAATAATCTTTAAAGAAAAAAGTTTTGTTACAGCTGATACAAATCCTGCAATAAATCTGCAGTGGGTCTACTTCCTGCTTTCATGGAAGCAGGCATAGGGTTAACATCCTGTGCTTACAAATTAGCTGCTCTACTTATCTGCTGTGGCAATCAGCTGACACAGGGGAGAGATTGAATTACAACTTGTGATTAGTCACAGGTGAGGGGGGATTAGACAAGCTAAACTCTCTAAATACATACAGGGTGCATTTCTCTGTGTTTTCCTTCTGTCCTGTGCAAGAGTTCAGGTCCACTTTAAATACTTTTATAGCTTTCCTTTGTATTTCACAATGATCTGCATGTGTTTAATTGTTGATCTCCTTTGCTTCTGCAGGTTGAGGAAGGCAGCAGGAACGTGAGGCTGGGATCTCTCATTGCTCTTCTAGTGGAGGAAGGACAAGACTGGAAACAAGTCGACGTTCCAGCCGTTCAGAGCGCTCCGGCGACAGGTGCGCCCCCTGCCGCTGCTGAGGGGACTGCAGCCCCGGTGAAGGTGCCTACACAGCCTGCAAAGCACGGGTATGTCTTCTGTACTGACTCCCACTCCGCTGTACAGTTCAGTTCTGTTCAATGACAAACCCATAAACATTTATTGTGGTGAATTTGTGATCTTTTTCAGTTTTTTTTTTTTGCCCGCTTCCTGTTACCCGGATCGGCGTCCGATATCTGACTTTTCAAATGACTTCTGTGCAGCGTGTGTATTAAGGTAGCCATACACTGGTCGATTTGCCATCAGATTCGACCATCAGATAGATCTGTCTCTGATGGAATCTGATCAGAGAGGGATCGTATGGCTACCTTTACTGCAAACAGATTGTGAACCGATTTCAGCCTGAAACCGTTCACAATCTGTTGTGGTGGTGCTGCCGCCGCTCCCCCCGCCCGCATACATTACCTGCTCCGCCGGCGCGACTGCCCCCGGTCACCGCTCTTCTTCTCCTTCTCCGCTCTGGTCTGCTCTGGTCTCCGGCATGCTTCCCTTCTTCCTGTCTGGGGGAAGTTTAAACAGTAGAGCGCCCTCTACTGTTTAAACTTCCTGCCGGGACAGGAAGAAGGGAAGCATGCCGGAGACCAGAGCGGAGACGGAGAAGAGCGGAGACCCGGGAGTCGCGCCGGTGGAGCAGGTAATGTATGCGGCTCTATTGCGTCGGTCGTCGGGCACTCGAACGCCGCTAGCGACGCGCTCCCTACCCGCGGGCGATCGACGGTTATTTTCCGCACGGCGCGATCGACGGGATCGGACGGAATGGATCGAAATTCGGCGTGTAGCGTGAACGATTGGCAGCAGATTCGATCCCAGTGATCGAATCTGCTGTTGAAACTGCGGCAAATCGGGCCAGTGTATGGCCAGCTTAAGGCTTCAGTACTGACCAGCTTCTTCTCTAGGGCATCCTTTTGTATTTATAGATAACCCCTCTTTTGTGATAACCTCCTTTTGTCCTCATGCCTAATACACACAAATGGGCCTGATTCACAAAGCGGTGCAAAGTGTTTGCATGCCAGTGAAAAGCCCTTTATCACGCCTAAACTCAGTTTAGGCATGATAAGAAGAAACTCGCGCTAATTTTCTGCGCGCAAGGTTTTGCGCGCGCAATCGCAGCGCACCGCGCTTCCCTATGGGGCTTTGCGCGGTTGCACGCGGGACTTTGCGCGCGATAATCAGCACAAAGCGGTGCTAACTCAGCGGTGCAAAGGTTATCATGCCTAAAGTCTTTTAGGCGTGATAACTGAGTTATCACTGCTTTGTGAATCAGGCTGAATGAGATTTACTGCCAGATCGATTATTTCCAGCAAGTCAGATCTGATTTCCGATCGATTTTCCGTTCACTTGATCGGAAGTCAGATCGGACGTGCTGGAAATACCCGATCTGCCAGTAAATCTGCCAGAAAATCTCATTGTGTGTATTAGGCATTAGACCTGCAATGCAGATGTACATCTCCTGCGGTCCCCAGACCCCTCTAGAGAGGCTGATTCAACCTGCTGGCTGGACAGTCATTTTTTGTCCCCCAACAAGGTGATATGTTTATTTTCATGATTTTTGTGGGGATACAGATTCTCTTTAATCCTGAGTGGGGACAGATCTTATCTCCCCACCTGCCTTTACAGTGGTTGCCTAATTGGTAACCCTGGTTTGTGAGTATTAATATCCAACACTTACTTTGTCACACCCATATTACCAGTACATACTACACTATATTGGGCTCTCTGTGTCTCTTACTTTTGTAGAATATGAATGTTATTCTAGTTCTTAACTCAATAACCTCTGTTAGTCCTTCATGTACCTGAGGGGGTATCTGATTGTTTAATTATTACCTTTTAAAGGGAAGGTTCAGGGTGAGGGAAAAAAAATAAAAATCCACTTACCTGGGGCTTCCTCCAGGCCGTGGCAGGCAGGATGTGCCCTCGGCACCACTCCCGGTGGTTTCCGGCGGCCAGGTCGGGCTGCTTCTGCGCTCCAATCTGCGTTTCACCCGGGCGCAATGACGTCATCGGACATCCTCCGGGCTGTACTGCGCAGGCTCAGAACTACTGAGCCTGCGCAGTACAGCCCGGAGGACGTCCGATGAGAGCCAGGGAAGGTAAATATTGCAGACGCTATCGCGCCTGTGCCCCACTCTAACAAATTGTCGGCTGTGGCTTCGAAAGGGCCCAGCGAGACCACTGTGGGACGGAGGAGGACGGGGGAAGCCTCGATGGGATCCAGTGACTTCCCCCTCCCGAGGCAAGTACCCCCCAGGGGCACTTTTTTTTTTGTTACAGGGTCTCTTTAAAGCAGTTGCTGGAGCCGGCGAAAGACTTTCGCGCCTCTATAGCCATAAGTCACATTATGGTCTATGGCGGCGCACGGTGCGCCCAAATTTGCCAGCACCCATTTGTTCTGCTTCGCGCCGGGAGCCGTACATGGAGGACACCGGAAAGCTGCTAGAAGCTACAGGAAGTCTACAAGACGTCACTGGAGGCTGGGTGAGTATGTTATGGCCAGCAACCCCCCTCCTAAAGCAGTCCTGTTATCCCCAGGCATGCTGGTTAGTTGAGACTTCTGGTTGCCTGCGTTCCAGATAATTGAAACTTTGCTGTATCATAATAACTTCCGGGTGATAATTAATACTTTACGATGGGTAAGCGCAGCTTTGTTTGTTGCCGCCATGTAAAAGGGGCGTCCTGCGTTCCCTGCAATCCTCCCGTATCCGCACCATCTCCAGCAGACCGCTCGGATGTGTGAGAATCACAAGCGTGTGTTTTAATTGGTGCCGTAAGCCAGGCGCTAGAGACGGCCGGCGTGCCTCTAATGACGCGCGTCCAGCTGTCTGCGTGTTCATTACGCTCAGCGCGGCAGCACAGGCCAGCTAGCCCAGGGCGGCCCCAGCGATGCTCGCACAGACGAGCTAACGGAGTCATCGCGCTGAAAAGGTCAGCCGCTCCGCCGCCGGCCGTCCTGCCTCTCTGTCTTCAGCACGGGTGGCAGATATGCTAACGCGATGTAAAATAAAGCAATCTGCGTCCAAGCGTTCCGGGGATGGGAAATGCAATGTGTGTTTGATATTCATTTACCCACGAGAGCTGCGGAGTCTGCAGAGCTTCATCGCTCTGGCACAGGAAAGAGACGGCGATTAGAGCGGCTTTCACATTCTGCCTTCCAGATCGCAGACGCCTCCTGGGCCATCGCTGGCGATCTGTACGGCGGTTGGGAATTCCTTCTTCTGTATTGTGGTTCTGGGTTGTAAAATCGCTGCAAAATAAATAGCTTTGTACATGAATTAAAAGACAATTTTGCAAAGCCACAAAACTTTGTATCGAACCTCACACCCCAAAAATGCTGCAGGACCCCCGATATTTTGATTTGGGGGGATTACCATCGCTCCAACTGACTTTCATTCGCTCAGAGCTTCTGGAATCGCTGGTGGTTACCAAATCCCCAGCGCTGAACCAGCACCTGTGGGTCCCAGGCCTAAGGGCCCTTTAACACTTAAAGTGGACCTGAACTCTTGCATAGGACAGAAGGAAAACAGAGAAACGCACCCTGTATGTATTTAGAGAGTTTAACCTGTGCAATTACCCCTCATTTGTGTCTAATTAATCACAAGTTGTAATTTGATGCCTCCCCTGTGTCACCTTACTGCCATGGCAAATAAGATAGGTAAGCTCATTTGAAAGCACAGGATGGTAACAATATGTCGGCTTCTTTGAAAGCAGGAAGTAGACACACTGCAGATTTATTGCAGGACTTGTATCAGCTGTAACACAGAAATTATTATTTTTCTTTAAAACCCCAATGGCTCCCGACACCTTTGCCACTAGTAGTGGCTGGATAGTGTAATGGTTAAGGGCCGGTTCACACTTGCGGTTCCCTGCCAAACGGACCGGATGACCTGACCGGATCCGGATCGGAACCGTACGGTTCTGATCCGGATCCGATCCGGATCCGGTCAGTTTGCATCAGGTGTTCATCAGGATGCGATCCGGATCCGTTTGACAAAAGATAGTAGAAATAGAATAAAAATGTTGGGGTCTGGGAGGTCAGCAGAAGGTGGACCTGTGGAATCAGGCCCTCCGCTGTTTAGCACTCACCTCCACCTCCGACATACTGCCAACATCTCCAGCACGTGTAAAGTCACTGCTGCTCCACTCCAAAATGCTTGCCCATGTGTCCCCATCCAAAATCGCCGCTACAATACGCATAGGAAGTGGGGTAGAACATCCGGATTTTTAGCCAGTGTGTTGTGCGCTCTCCGGTTCTCATTGCTTTGTATTGGCCGGATGGTGCAGTCCGGCTCCGCTCCGGATACGGCTGCCGGAGGAGCCGGACCAAAAAATAGCGCATGTTGGGTCTTATGCCGGAGTCCGGATCCGCTCCGGACGAAACGGACGCATGTGAACGGACGCATAGGCTTTCATTGCTATGCCGTGCGTCCGTTCCGTCCGTTCTGCATGCGGTCCGGCTCCGGCACGGCGATTCCGGACGGCAACCGCTAATGTGAACCGGGCCTAAGGGCTCTGCCTCTGACACAGGAGACTTGGGTTCGAATCTCGGCTCTGCCTGTTCAGTGAGTAAAGAGAACCTGAAAATAAAAAGTCCAAATAACCATACACAGGTCATGCTTACCTCCCGTGTAGTCCACTCCTCAATCTTTCTTCTCTCCTGCGTCCCATTTGTCCACTGTGATCAATGGAACTCTCCGTCCTCTATTTTGAAAATGGCCATTACCCATAACAGCTTCCTGGGCAGCACACCGTTAAACTGTAATATCACCCGTTTGAGCCATAGGAGAAACATGGACATTACCTTACACATTCAGTTATAACTGAAAGTCGCTGATAAATAACTGTCAGCAACTGGTATGTTTTTAGTTCTGACAAAATCTTGTCAGAACTGGAAGGGATCACTGTAAGAAGAAAATGGTGAGCTTCTGAGAGGAACTGACGGTGAGGTTAGTATGTAATCTTCATTTATAGCTACGGTGTGTGTTTGTTGTAAATAATTTTACTCGCTTGAGGTTCCCTTTAAAGGTTATTATGCAGTTACTTACCTTTTAGAGCAGCGAGGAAGTTCTGAGTTCAGGTCCGCTTTAATGCGTTGGCATGCGTTGCACTTTTTTTTGTGTATAGCAGTGCATTATGACAAGGCTTCAGTTTTTCAGCGTATAGTGTGAAAGAGGCCATAGGGAAACATGGACACTGCACTGCACATCAGTTGTCCTTTCAGTTAAAACTGACAGCAACTGATTAAGTGTAAAAGGACCCTAACAGACAAGGTGTTACATAAAGCTGTGTTTCTCAACATTAGAGCATGTCCCCCTTTACTAATGACTGAGTTACCCAAGTACCCCTTTCTGTGAGTAAACGTCATCTCAAGCACCCCTAGATGCATGAATATTTATTAGTGCTCCATAATTGTTTATCATTCTGCCCTCATCATCCTTCATGGTTGTAACTAGTGTCTGGATGGTATAATGGTTAAGGGCTCTGCCTCTGACACAGGAGACCAGGGTTCGAATCTCGGCTCTGCCTGCTCAGTAAGCCAGCACCTATTCAGTAGGAGATCTTGGGCAAGTCTTCCTAACACTGCTACTGCCTATAGCGCGCGCCCTAGTGGCTGCAGCTCTGGTGCTTTGAGTCCGCCAGGAGAAAAGTGTGATATAAATGTTATTTGTCTTGTCTAACTATAAGTACTTAACCAGGTTTACCTGGATGTAAACGCCAGTGAAAATAATGTAATAAAAAGTGCTTCATTTTGTACAATAATTATGTATAAATGACTTAGTCAGTATTTGCCAATTGTAAAATCTTTCCTCTCCCTGATTTACATTCTGACATTTATCACATGGGGACATTTTTACTGCTAGCAGGTGATGTCAGTGGATGGAGATGATGCTTTTTGGCAGTTGGAAACAACTGTTATTTCCCACAATGCAACAAGGCTCACACACTGTGGGAGGGGTTTCCCCACAATATCAGCCATACAGCGCCCCCTGATGATCCGTTTGTGAAAAGGAATAGATTTCTCATGGGAAAGGGAGTATCAGCTGCTGATTGGGATGAAGTTCAATTCTTGCTTAAGGTTTCTCTTTAAACAGGAACTGTTGCGTAAATCTTAAAATTTAAAACGCATTCAAATAAGTACATTTCTTCCAGAGTAAAATGAGTCATAAATGACTTTTCTCCTATGTTGCTGTCACTTACAGTAGGTAGTAGAAATCTGACAATACCGACAGATTTTGGACTAGCCCATCTTCTCATAGGGGGGTTCTCAGGGTTTTCTTTGTTTTTAAAAGCACTTAGTGAATGGCAGTTGTTCCTTCCAACTGCCAAAATAGTGTATGGTGAGCAGGGAGGCTGGCCGGCATCTTTGTATAAATTTTTTTCGGGGAATGTCTTTATAAAGAATAAAGGACATGCTAAGAATCCCCCATGAGGAGATGGACTAGCCCAAAACCTGTCGGTAATGTCAGATTTCTACTACCTCCTGTAAGTGACAGCAACATAGGAGAAAAGTAATTTATGGCTCATTTTACTCTGAGAGAAATGTACTTTTTATTTGTATGTGTTTAAAATTTAAAGATTTTCGTGACAGTTCCTCTTTAAGTCTCAAAATTGAATGCGATGGGTATACAACAACAGTACAGAGGAAGTCTTACGTATGTGTTTCCTACTTTCATTTTGTAAATGACCACAGGCATCTCACTGATTCCAGTGATCATTCATAACAGGCACTATGATTGGCTTTGGGAACACATGTTCCCATTCACTGATCACAGGATGCCGACAGAGGCATGATTGCGTGTCGAGCACAGACAATGCATGCCAAGGATCCGGAACTGGTGAAAGGACACCTGACGTGAGAGGCTAGCTTCTGTTTACTGTATTTGGTTTTCTAGGCAAAATGTAACTGGAATGTGCTTGATGCTACCTTCGCCAGCGGATCGTATTTAGTCTGGCGTGATTTACTGTCGCGAAGAGTCAGTTATCTAAACGAATGAGCAAGAGAAAAGTCAGAAGCATATGGTGGCAGCCACATTTATTTCCTTTTAAACAATACAAGTTGCCTGGCAGCCCTGCTCATCTCTGACTGCACTATTGTCTGAATCACACACCAGAACCAAGCATGCAGGTAATCCTGTCACACTTCAGTCAGAGCACCTAATCTGCATGCTTGTTCAGGGGCTGTGGCTTAAAGTATTACAGGCAGAGGATCAGCAGGACAGCCAGGAAGCCGTATTGTTTATAATTAAATAAATATGGCAGCCTCCATGTCCCTCTCACTTCAGGTGTGCTTAAAGGATACACGAGGTAAGTTAAAACAAATATATATATTTTTACTTGCCTGGTGCTGTTTCCAGCTCCACCCAGAGCGTATTGCGATGACGCGGTTATGCGTGGAGTTGGCGATCTTCAGAGAATTGCGGAGCTGCGGGGAGGGGCACACCGGAGTTGTAGGGGCTATAAGAAGCCCCAGGTAAGTGAAAATTGGGGTTTTTCTAACTCGACTCGAGACCCCTTAAAGAAACTCTGTAACTACAAAACGTTCCCCTGGGGGGTACTCACCTCGGGTGGGGGAAGCCTCCGGATCTGATTGAGGCTTCCCCCGTCCTCCTGTGTCCCACGGCGGTCTCGCTGTGCCCCTCGGGAACAGCGGGGATGTAAATATTTACCTTCCCGGCTCCAGCGCAGGCGCAGTATCGCCTCTCCGCTCGGAGATAGGCGGAAATAGCGCACGTCTCCTGCACCTGCGCAGTAGAGCGGACCCGACAGACATCGGCTATTTCCGCCTATCTCTGTGCTGAGCCACAACAGCGCCACCCGCTGGAGCCGGGAAGGTAAATAAATAAGCACTTGTCAGGCTTTTCCACGGAGGATTCCGGGACACTTCGGGGGAGCCAGCGCTGGACTGCCTGCAGCTACAGGGAAGGGGGAAGCCTCATTGGGACCCTGAGACTTCCCTCTACTGAGGTGAGTACCCCCTAGGGAATATGTTTTTGTACAGAGTCTCTTTATTGCACTTTTTATACTTTTTGCTTATTACTGTGTTTTGTTACAAGGAAGCCTTCACTCAGCTGGATCTGGGTTTCTCTTGCAGGATTCGCGTCAGTCCAGCGGCTCGGCACATCCTGGACACACACGGTGTGGACCCCAAAGATGTCGTTCCCTCCGGCCCCCGCGGCATCATCACAAAAGAGTAAGTGTGGCCTTCTAGTGCATGTTACTCCAGCAATAGGCGGGTTTGTAATACTGCGGTCACCCTGATCGTTCACACACCCCTGCCGCACTGCGGAGCCCCGGGGTGGGAAACTCCAATACAAAGTGGGAAGAAATGAAACACTGGGAACAAGTCCCAAACCATCCTCAATGTCCAGTGACACCCTCCCCCCCCTCTCCTATACAGTTCCCTGGTGTCTAGTGACCCCCTCCCCTATACAGTTCCCTGGTGTCTAGTGACTCCCTCTCCTATACAGTTCCCTGGTATCTAGCGGCCTCCTCCCTCCCCTATACAGTTCCCTGGTGTCTAGTGACCCCCTCTCCTATACAGTTCCCTGGTGTCTAGTGACCCCCTCTCCTATACAGTTCCCTGGTGTCTAGTGACCCCCTCCCCTATACAGTTCCCTGGTGTCTAGTGACCCCTCCCTATACAGTTCCCTGGTGTCTAGTGACCCCCTCTCCTATACAGTTCCCTGGTGTCTAGTGACCCCCTCTCCTATACAGTTCCCTGGTATCTAGCGGCCCTCCTCCCTCCCCTATACAGTTCCCTGGTGTCTAGTGACCCCTCTCCTATACAGTTCCCTGGTGGGTGTGTAGCCCCAAGTACCCCATATAGTTCCTGGTGTCTACTGCCACCCGCCTCCCCTATACAGTTCCCTGGTGTCTAGTGACCTCCCTCCCCTATACAGTTCCCTGGTGTGTAGCCCCAAGTACCCCATATAGTTCCTGGGGTCTACTGCCACCCTTCTCCTCTATAAAGTTCCCTGCTGTCTAATGTCTCCCTCCCCTGTTGTCTTGTGCTGTCCCCCTTCCTCCCCCATATGGCTTCCCTAGTGATCTGTGACTACGGCCCCAATATAGCATCCTGGTGGTCTGAAGTGGGCAAAGTGGGGAAGCCCCCTGCGAGGGGACACATTTGAGTGCTTGGGGACAGAGTGTGACGTGTGGCATAGCCCAGCAATGACCTGACGCAGTGTTTTCCATGAATTATCTCAGCCTGTATGCTGATTGCGTCTGTACCTCTCTCATGCCGCTTGCGTGCCTCGCCAGTCTGGATAACAGTTTCATCTGTTTATTATTTTAATCTTTACAAGTCTGGGCGGATCTGGCCGCTGTTCCTCTTATGCTGACAGATCCGCTGGTATTTTTAGAACCATCTCGCGGTGGCGATAATGACTCGTCCTCGGGAAAAGAACGATGGGAGCGACACATTGTGAAATAGCCTTAAAATATATATAATGCTGGGAATCTTTCCGACACTTTCCCACTCTCATAACCGATTGGAAGTAACACGCAGCGAGCGATGGGGGAGGGGCTTCGTGGCGAGCGGCACAGAAGACGTGTCGGTACGGTTTGCCAAATATCGATAAAGTTTCATTGAGAAGCAGCGTTCCGGTGAAGGCTGGACAGAGACGGGGAAACATATTAATGTCAATGAACTCCGACTTTCACTATGAAGGAACTATAAGAAGTCAGACTCTAAGTTACAGGTGGGAAAGTTTAGCATTACCATCTGAAAACAGGGGGTACTGGCAAGTGTGTGCATGCATAATGGCGCCGGAGAAATACGGGCACTGGAAATAGCCGCTAGAAGAATATCGGTAAAATTACAGATATTCTATTATTGTGCAGTGCTAATTCCTACAGTAAAATATCAGTAACTGTTACCGATATTTTACCAGAGCTAAATCTAACCCTTTTCTTACACAGAGCAACCCCTATACTGATGCTTAACCCTAACCAACCTCCTTCTGATGCTCAACCATTACCCAATGCCTAACCATCACCAAACCCCCCCAACCCCCCCCCCCCCAGCTGCCTAACCCTAACCAACCTCCTTCTGATGCTCAACCATTACCCAATGCCTAACCGTCACCAACCCCCCCCCCCCCAGCTGCCTAACCCTAACCAACCTCCTTCTGATGCTCAACCATTGCCCAATGCCTAACCATCACCAACCCCCCCCCAGCTGCCTAACCCTAACCAACCTCCTTCTGATGCTCAACCATTACCCAATGCCTAACCGTCACCAACACCCCCCCCCCCCCCCTTCCCCGATGCCTAACCCTAACCAACCTCCTTCTGATGCTCAACCCTTACCCAGTGCCTGACCATCACCAACCCCCCCAGCTGCCTAACCCTAACCAACCTCCTTCTGATGCTCAACTATTACCCAATGCCTAACCGTCACCAACACCCCCCCCCCCTTCCCCGATGCCTAACCCTAACCAACCTCCTTCTGATGCTCAACTATTACCCAATGCCTAACCGTCACCAACACCCTTTGTGTCCCCCTTGTGTCCTCCTCTATGCCCCTTTGTGTCCTCCTCTATGACCCTTTGTGTCCTCCTCTATGCCCCTTTGTGTCCCCCTTGTGTCCTCCTCTATGCCCCTTTGTGTCCCCCTTGTGTCCTCCTCTATGGCCCTTTGTGTCCTCCTCTATTCCCCGTTTGTGTCCTCCTTGTGTCCTCCTCTATGCCCCTTTGTGTCCCTCTTGTGTCCTCCTCTATGACCCTTTTTGTCCTCCTCTATGCTCCTTTTTGTCCTCCCTGTGTCCTCTATGCCCCTTTGTGTCCCCTTGTGTTTTCCTCTATGCCCCTTTGTGTCCTCCTCTATGCCCCTTTGTGTCCCCCATGTGTCCCTTCCTCTATGCCCCTTTGTGTCCTCCTCTATGCCTCTTTGTGTCCCCTTGTGTCCTCCTCTATGTCCCCTTGTGTCCTCCTCTATGCCCCTTTGTGTCACCTTGTGTCCTCCTCTATGTCCCTTTGTGTCCCCCATGTGTCCCCTCCTCCATGCCCCTTTGTGTCCCCTTGTGTCCTCCTCTATGCCCCTTTGTGTCCCCTTGTGTTTTCTTCTGCATGGGCACAGTGCAGGGAGTCCCCGACATTGCGTTAGGTTGGAGGTGCGTATTGGCAGGCGTTCAATAGGCCAGCACTCCCTGCATTTGGACTATAAGATGCAGTGAGACACACACACACACACCATACACTCACACACCATACACTCACACACACACACACACACACACACACACACACACACACACACACACACACACACACACACACACACACACACACACACACACACACACACACACACACACACACACACACACACACACACACACACACACTATACATACACACACACACACCATACACACACACACACACACCATACACACACACACACACCATACACACACACACACCATACACACACACACACACACACCACACACACACCACACACCACACACACACCACACACACACACCATACACACACACACCATACACACACACACCATACACACACACACACCATACACACACACACACACACACCATACACACACACACCATACACACACACACACACACCATACACACACACACACACACCATACACACACCATACACACACACACACCATACACACACACACACCATACACACCATACACACACACACACCATACACACACACACACCATACACACACCATACACACACACACACACACACACCATACACACACACACCATACACACACACACCATACACACACTATACACACACACACACCATACACACACCATACACAATATACACACACACACCATACACACACACACCATACACACACACACCACACACACACCGCACACACACACACACACCGCGCACACACACACACACACCGCGCACACACCGCACACACACACCGCACACACACACACACACA